>NW_008710115.1:318924-319412 GCF_000327385.1 Lottia gigantea
TATCACAGGAAAATTCTCAGTCTTTATACATTTAACAATTATCACATGATTTACGTTTTATTGTTTGAATATAATTATAGTGGGAGAGGATGGATTATTTATCCTTATTTTACCCTAATTTCACCGTAATTTTACGCATGGTTTAAGAATTACTCCTGTTTCATAATGCGTAGATATAAAAAAATTGTTACCAAAATAGAAATTATTTTCTTTGTTTAGAGAATTTTATGTCTGAAATAACTTTTCTCAAGTATGTAAGGGGTTACTTTAATATTTTATGTCCATAACTCATTTTAAAGCGCCTCTTGTGTTGAAACTTTCTGGGAAGGTCTTTTAACCGGAGAATTCCATATTTTTTATCTATAAATTATATGTAAAAATTTGTCGGAATGGATGGTTAGATATCAGAATTTGAAATAGAACAGTTATGCAAGGNGAACCTAAGCCTTAATATTCGCCTGTACATGTCAATCAAATTCACTGGCGAA
>NW_008710115.1:324816-325133 GCF_000327385.1 Lottia gigantea
ACATTAAAAGTTAATGAGAATTTGACCACCATATATATTTTCTAAAACTAGAGAGTCTGTCTCGATCAGTGCTATGAGTAATTCTAAATAATAAATTGTATGTAGTTGAATTCTTTGAGCCAGAAAAATACCACTGCAAAGAGTTATCTAATTATGTGGAATCAAAGACAAGAGAAAATCAATAAGATTGGCCTAGTATTGTATGAAAGGTGATCTTAACTAGTTCATTACCATAAATACTATGTTATATCATAGAATAATAATGATAGTAGTTATTATTAGGAAACCACTGTGTTTTAGTGCAGCAACAAGTCTCT
>NW_008710115.1:409532-410531 GCF_000327385.1 Lottia gigantea
TATTCTTTTATTGAATTAAATACTATTAAATTCCATAGCAGTTGAACTCGTATCCTGTTTTAGACTGAACCCATATATTATACTGTTTTAAGCCTTATATCATTGTATACCATTTGAACTCGAATCCTTTTTTAAACTTTATATTATTGTATACCATTTGAACTTGAATCCTTTTTTAAACTTTATATTATTGTATACCATTTGAACTCGAATCCTTTTTTAAACTTTATATTATTGTATACCATTTGAACTTGAATCCTTTTTTAAACTTTATATTATTGTATACCATTTGAACTTGAATCCTTTTTTAAACTTTATATTATTGTATACCATTTGAACTTGAATCCTTTTTTAAACTTTATATTATTGTATACCATTTGAACTTGAATCCTTTTTTAAACTTTATATTATTGTATACCATTTGAACTTGAATCCTTTTTTAAACTTTATATTATTGTATACCATTTGAACTCGAATCCTTTTTTAAACTTTATATTATTGTATACCATTTGAACTCGAATCCTTTTTTAAACTTTATTATTGTATACCATTTGAACTCGACTCCTTTTTTAAGCTTTATATTATTTTAAATTGTATACCGTTTGAACCCTTATACTGTTTTAGATTTTAATTTGTTTGTATATCATTTTATATTTTATACCGTCTGAACGCCTGTTTTAGACTCGTATACAGCTGTTTGAACTTGCTAACCGTTTGAACAGTTTTAGTAAATTATTCGAATTCATAATCCTCTTATAGATCTCGCAAAGCATTGTATGGGCTTTATATCGTTTTGGCCTATAATTCGTGGAACTCTTGGGATGTGTTAAACATAAACAAGTCTCCAAACTTACAGATACTTCATACAGATATTTCTCTAGATATAGTCGTGATTAATAAATATAAACATTTTGCTATGATCTGATCGATAAAAAAAAATAAGAGATAACCTTCTGCTTATTATTCACCTAAGTTGTGAAGTATTTCCATATTTCACAC